>NC_138305.1:95435000-95475000 GCF_965601325.2 Salmo salar | reverse complement strand
CACACACACACACGCTGTTGGTGCCCACACCCAGAGCTAATTCAATTCCTTGCTTCCTATTGTCATCCACATACAGTCTGTCTCCAGCAGCCAGCTCCCACGCTCTCACAACACACACGATCACAGGCAGCATGAATCAACACATCAGTGAACAGCTATGACATTCAGAGTCAAGACAATAGACGATTATGTTTAGCTACATGGAGCACAGACCAAACACTCATGATGACATTTGGATATGGCTACTTGTGCTCTAATAAAGCCTTCATTTCAGTTATTTACTGTGTGCTTTGTTAACGCTGCGGTCAGATGCCAGTGTGGTTCACAGTGTTTCAGTGAAAGATTCCAAATCCTAACACCACTGTAACATCACCCCACATACGGGCTCCTTCAGGACCAGGCCCTAACATGTTAGTCATCTTTGATTTGGCAACTTTACATTTTTTACATTTTTAGTCATTTAGCAGACACTCTTATCCAGAGCGACTTACAGTAGTGAATACATACATTTCATTTCATTTTCATTTCATACATTATTATTTTTTTTTATTTTTTTCGTACTGGCCCGCCGTGGGAAACGAACCCACAACCCTGGCGTTGCAAACACCATGCTCTACCAACTGAGCTACAGGGAAGGCTGTAGCTCAGTTTAAGCGGAGATTCCCGAGCCTGGTTGACACGATTAACGTGGTACACAGTGAGGGAGAGCTGTGACAATGGTCTGGACAGGAGTCGGTTTGTTGGTGCAATGTTCGCATAAAAATTGTCTTGGGCTTTGATTATTTATTTCTCTCTCTTGGGGGGTTGAGATCCCTCATTGTTTGGATTTGAAAATCCAACAGCTGTATTGGAGGGGGTGGCGCTCAGGGGCTGTGTGTGGCTGTCCATGTGGGTGTTTGAGTGAGAAAGACAAAAGGAGATACCAAAATCAGTAAAAAAAAAATATATAAAAAAAAATACAGCCCCCTTTATTATTGAAGCATCATGCCTACACCATCAAGGAGCCTATCCAGACTCTAAAGTCAGGAAGACAGTTGTGTGAGCCAGACTAAAGACCATCTTAGCAGCTAGGCCTTCTTATCAGTCATTTGAACATGTAAGACTGTGTGGCTAAAAGTAGACGTACTGAATCACACCCCTGGCTTGGACCATATATGAGGTTTGTCTGGTGGCCGACTGTGGCCGACACAATCACAAACACGATTGGTTTGACTCAATTGTGTAGTCTCTACAAATAATAAGATAATTGTGCACTCACACACCCTCAACTGACAGACAGTCATTGGTCCAGACTTCAGACAGACACACACACAAGTTCAGACTCACTCCCATCTAACTAATCAAACAGATCACAAACACAGACAAAAGTACACAACATTAATGGCTCATACTCTTTCACTGAAAAGCACCAATTTCAACTCATTCATGAGCTACTCTCTTTCTCTCAAACACACAAAGCAGGCCTCTTTGGGGCAACTCCTCTCACCGCCTCGCTTTTTCTCTCTTCCTTTGGAGCAAGTATACACAGACCGATACAAATATACACAAACTGAGATATCCAGACAGTCAGTCAAATAAATGACAAACACACACATTACTAGGCCCAGCACTCATAACAATGGATTCATTATGATCTAAGAAATGTATTGTTCTAGACATGGAAGTCTTCTCTGTTCTCTAATCCTTCCCAGCCCCTCCTATCCTGGTCTGTTATGGTCTAGTGTTCAGACTTCACTCAAACAGCCTCTGCCTCCGTCGGCACTCAATAAGCTGCCTGGGTGACTTCTCTCCACACCACTAAACAAATAATATAGCTACAGCCTGGGAGACCAGCACTTACCGTACTGCTACGGCTAATTACTACTGAGACGTAGTGGAATAATGAAGTAGAGCTAAAAAATATTCTATAGTATCAATCATGATTTCTCTGAATTAAGAATGATGGATTGGCACGCAAATACTAACCAATAAATACCCAGGGAGTATGCTTTACATCAAAAAGACATGACTTCAGGTACTTCTCTCTCTCTAGATAGATATATAGATCTATATATCTATCTTTTTACAGTTTTATGGTAACTAATTTTGATGTCCCTCTTGGGAGTTGAGCACACGACTGGGGGATAGCCTAGGTTTCCTAAAGATTACATAGTGTGGGTCTCACCATTTGGTTATGGTTGGTAGATACTGTAGGTGGAAACATGGGTGGGGGGGACAGATGAGATCAAAGGGATAAATCAGAGCCCCAGATCATGACTGGACCTGGTCGAATCATGTATTATTCTATGTATAAACTTTGACGCGTCTGTGAGAAGAGGCAGGATAAAACCGTACCGCTGCTCTCTTTCTTCTCCCGCCATCCGACCATTCTTCTAGCTGGGCTCAGAGTGCCAGAAGCCGGCCAGAGCTTTTCTAATGCAGGAGGCCAACGCCACCCTATCATGTCTGTCTCCTATTAACCGCCCTCCCTTTACTTGGGATTGGTTTGGTCCTCTTCAAACACATATGGATGTCTACAGAAAAACATGCACTCACTCTGCCTTAGCCTTGTAACCTCTGACACAACATGTCCCTCTAACACAACACGTGTCAGAGATTAAGGCTAAGGCAGAGTGTGCATGTTTTTCTGTGACACATGGGATGATACATCCATAAAACTTGAACAGGCTTATTTTCTAATTTGTAATGAGGAGATTGACTGTCCAAGCCCACACCTGAGGCTGAGCGACTGCTCAGTGTCTGGTTTATGTCAATAAGACCTATGCCACAGGTATTAGAATTTGTCCAGTGTTGTACTAAGATGCCTGCTGCTTTATGCTTTTTAGTTCCAATCCAGTCAAATAATGTTGACGTACAACCGGACGCATTTGGCCCAGGCTGGGTCGAACACTCCTAACCAAAATGGCCACAGCCACAGGCCTAAAAGCTCAGTACATCTCGTAACAAACCAGTGGGAAAGTCCTTGGTCAAACTAAACTGTGTGACTTGTCATCTGTGTATATGTATATTTGAGGAGCTGTCAGGCAGACTGGGGGAAAACCACATGGACTTTCATAATGATGACAAACCTCCAAGGATCTGTGACAAACCTGCTAATATCAGTCTTAGGAGAGTACACTAGAGAATCAGGTCAAGACCCTAAAGGGAGTGGGGACTTGACCATTGGCATATTACCCCCCCCAGATAAAATATGAACATGTTATAAGCAATGGCACATTTTTTTACAAGAAATTAGCTGTAAAACTGCAACATTTTCTCTCAGCCTCAAATATATATTAAAAAAAAATAAACAAATATGCGGGGGGGGGGCACTCTAAACTGCGGCACACCACTGGACCTGACCAAATTGTATATTATAGCGCTGCTAGAAAGCCCAGTAAATTATTTTGAAAAATAGATAAAAATGATAGAACATTTGAAATGTACTGTATATAAACAAAGAACATCCAAGACAGTTTCTTCACTATGTCATGGCCTGATTGCCTCTAGAAAGATTCAACCTTCTATATCAAAGCAAAATGGTAGAAGGAATTGAAGACTGATATAAACAGTTATATACAGAGCCACCACTGAAAATAACTCCTCACCAACCCAAGCGAAAAGAAAATTCACATTCAAGAAAGCATTATAAGAACAAGAGATTGACTATGAGCGCACAGATCCTGTCTACTCGTTAATGCTTTTTAAATGTTTTGTCGGACCCCAGGAAGACTAGCTGTCTTCATTGCGTCAGCTAATGGGGATCCTAATAAAATCTAAAATCTATATTCAGAGGAAGTTTGTAGAAGTATTTTGAATATATTGTTCCAAACTGAAAAATATGGTGGGAGTTTTGTTGGAAAAATATGACTCTGTTTTGAGTCACACCTAGAATCAAAAGCCAATAGCTAGGTACACAAGCATGCTGGCAGCTGTGTGGCCATGTAGGCTAGATCCCAACCACACTCATGTTTTTGGGGAATGTCTGAAGATAACACTGTTCTGGGATAATGTACTGTATGTTCTGTAATAAAATATGTTCTGGGATAGGAAGTCCCTAGAACCTGCCCTGTTATGTACCTTGGTAATGTTCTGGAGGTTGTAATTGACAATGACATATCGTTGATTAAAGTTTGATTTTCTGCTAGTAAAAAAAGCTATTAACAGGAATTGGTATAAAGTGGAAGCTCCAAAGTCTGAAGAATTATAAAGTATAATTCAAGAAATAATTGTTATGGAAAGATTGACTTATGCCTTAAAAATGGTCCAATGCAGCCTTTTTGATCTCAATATCAAATCATTTCTGGGTAACAATGAAGTACCTTGCTGTGACTGTTTACAATTAAAATGGTCAAAAAGAAACCAAAATAGATTCTTAGCAAAGAGAAATTTCTCAAGCAAGAATTTTGCTAGGACTGTCTGGGAGTGGTCTAATTTAGAAGGGGAAACTGAAAATGTGCTTTTATTGGCAGAGGGCTTTAGAACTCTTTCTTATTGGTCTATTTACCAATTTACCGCATGGTGATGTCACCATGGAAGGCCAAAATTCCATCCCACCAAAACAGGCTGACATTTCTGCTGGTCTTTTCAAACCGCTCTTACACTAAAAGGGCATTATCATCATGTTCACAATTTCACAGTATTATTTCAACCTCAGTGTGGAAATATAAATAAAACAAAGGGGGGAAAAAACTAATTTTTGACTGCACTGGGCCTTTAAGACTTTGAAAGAAGTTTACTTTGGTAAAAATGCAATATAATTGCTTTAATATATTGTATTGTACCTACCTTATGGCAACAGTTTATTTGTTCTCCTGCTTTTCAGTTTTGATGCTCTGTGTAATTTGGAAAAAGTTAAAAAAAAATCTGTTTAATAAAAAGAAGTGCAGAAACTGCTTCTCCAACATGTATCCCAAATCACACAAGTAAGCAGTGTCAAAAAACTCCATTTGGTCCATTTGATTAGTTGTGTTTGGTCCGTTATTGTACAGTTGAGTTTGTGAGTTGTCTGTTCTAGGACAGAGATAACCTCAAGGCCATCCACCTAACAGAACCTCACAGGAAATAGCTATTTTTACAAAGTAAACATTCCACCAAAAGTGTTTCAACATGCAAAATTAAGAGCCTTGCCTGTACACTGCACATGCATGCACAGATTGCACACCCACACCTTGAGAAATAGGCTAGTACTTAATCAAAAGATGCAGATCACCCTGAAGTCTTTTCTCCCTAAAAGGTATAGTCAAGCCTTTTGCCCTATAACCATGATGAACTGTATCTACTCAGAGGCATTTTTAAATACACAATCCTAAAACTGCAGATTTTATGTTGGCTTCACCTCAAAAAATGAGGTGTTTATTTTACATTTTACACACAAACAAAGTGTTATCGAAGTGACCACATGAGAAAACAAAATAACCACTCACCAGCAGCTGATCGGTCTCCACTCTAATGCAGTCAAGGGCACTGAGACGGGAGTTAGTGTTGTCTCAGGCTGCACCGCTGGACTATGATGCAACCAGGCTTCCTATCCATAGTTTTAGGGAAGGAAAGGAGACAGATAGGCAGGAAGGCGGTGTGCATGACCAAAAAAGGAGGAAGTGAGAAAGAAAAAACAAAACGATTTTGGGAGCTGCTGGAAACTCCTAGAGACAAATGAGGTCTTTCTCTAGGATAACTGCTGATTTGGACACAGGCTGTTCCACTTTCAACTTGGAAATTGATCGTTTGGAAGCCACTTTGGATTGGATATAAAGAAAACGGAGAGGGGAGACACTGGCTGGTGCTGCTGAAGACCTTGGCTTGTTGATATAAGAACCAGATGTGGAATATGCCGACGTCTAAGGAAAACCAGACTTAAAGGCCACTAAACTTTGGATTTGGATTTGTGTGTGTGCGTGCACACGCGTGCGTGTGTGTGTGTGTGCCATCATCCCTAGCAGGCAGCTAACATTGTCAGAGGCACACAACACGTAAACAAACCGGGCAAAACACTGACAAAAACTATAGAACAGCTGGAGGAAGTTTGTCAACCTATGCTACCTGAGGAGCAAGAGTTTACAAGTCAAGACAGAACTAGCGGGTGCATTGCACTAGGACTCTCATTGAGGAACAAAATACCCCTCTCACCTTCACTCTGGCTATACTGAGCCAGGTATGATATCCCATCTGTCCCTATACATTACACCTAGATATGAACCAAATGTAAGGTCAACCCTAAACTACACAATCCTAGGTAGATGATAACGACATGTTGGGATCCTTGCACTCAGGGCTGTTCAATGTTGGTCCTGGAGAGCCGTAATAATTCTGGTTTTCATCCTCTCCGTCTAATAAGGGACTAATTCAGATCTGGGACACCAGGTGAATGCAATTTACCAGGTAGAAAAAAATAAACAAACAGAGGCTTATCAGCCCTCCAGGACCAGAATTGAACAGCCCTGCTTTCACTGAACCTCAGTACTAATGCAGACAGTGGGAGAAGTTGTGAGAGAGGGAGGATGTTTTCTCAATCACACACCCCCAGTATGAAAAAAAAATGCAATGAGAAAAAGTGTGATGGGAAATGTTTATTCAAGTTTCAATGGGAAAGTGGCAAATAGTTCCAGCTGTTTAAAGGTTGGTGGCAGGCAGACCAGAATTAAAAGTCCCACCCTGGATAGAAGCTCCTCTCTAATCTATACTGAACAAAAATATAAACACAACATATAATGTGTTGGTCCCACATTTCATGAGCTGAAATAAATGATCCGAGAAATTTTCCATACGCAAGAAAAGCTTATTGTGCACAAATTTGTTGACATTCCTGTTAGCGAAATTTCTCCCTTGCCAAGATAACCCATCCACCTTACAGGTATGGCATATCAAGAAGCTGAAAATCTTAATCCTTTTAAGAAGTAGCCGCTTTTTTTCAATTTTCACCTAAAATGACATACCCAAATCTAACAGCCTGTAGCTCAGGTCCTGAAGCAAGGATATGTATATTCTTGGTACCATTTGAAATGAAACACTTAAGTTTGTGGAAATGTGAATGGAATGTAGTAGAATAACACACAATACATCTGGTAAAAGATAATACAAAGAAAAAAACCAACCGTTCTTTTGTATTTGTTTTGCAACATCATCTTTGAAATGCAAGAGAAAGGCCATAATGTATTATTCCAGCCCAGGTGCAATTTAGATTTTGGCCACTAGGTGGCATCAGTGTATGTCTAAAATGTTTGACTGATCCAATGAACCATTGGATTTCTGTTCAAGACTGTCCAAATGTGCCTTATTTGTTTATTTATAACTTTTCATGTTCAAAATTGTGCACTCTCCTCAAACAATAGCATGGTATTATTTCACTGTAATAGCTACTGTAAATTGGACAGTGCAGTTAGATTAACAAGAATTTAAGTTTTCTGCCAATATCAGATGTGTCTATGTCCTGGGAAATGTTCTTGTTACTTACAACCTCATGCTAATAGCATTAGCCTATCATTACACAGCTGCACCTTGTGCTGGGGACAATAAAAGGCCACTCTAAAATGTGCAGTTTTGTCGCAACACAATGCTAGAGTTGTCTCAAGTTGAGGGAGTGTGCAATTGGCACGCTGACTGCAGGAATGTCCACCAGAGCAGTTGCCAGAAAATGTAATGTTAATTTCTCTACCATAAACCGCCTCCAACGTCATTTTAGAGAATTTGGCAGTACATCCAACCGGCTTCATAACCGCAGACCATGTGTAACCATGCCAGCCAGGCCCACCCATGGCTGGGCATCTGCCCAGTAATGTGAAACCCATAGATTAGGGCCTAATGAATTCCTTTTAATTGACTGATTTCCTTATATGAACTGTAATTCAGTAAAATCATTGAAATTTAAGCATGTTGCATTTATATTTTTGTTCAGTAAAGTTTGTCCACCAGTGAGTGAGTGTGAGAGAAAGTGTTTGATAATCTTGATAATCTGACAGACAAGAGACTAGGAGGGGAATTCCTCGTAAAAGTAGAACAAAAACAGGACCATTGTTTTTGGGAATTTCACGAAATGTAATCCATAGGAGGGTGCTTTGGAGGAAGGATTGTTAAAATACATTTGCAGCCAAATATATTGGCACCCTTTAACTTTTATTAAATAATTCCCAATTTATTCTAAATTCCAGAATAGGCCAACGTTTCCTCTTGAACCACTCCTTTTTTGTGTGTTGGGGTTGTTGTCCTGCTGGAAGACCCACAACCTTCAACTGAGACCCAGTTTTTGGACGCAGGGTTGAACATTGGACTCCAGAAGAGCTGAAAATCTGCTGATGTCATGACACCGTGAGCATGTTCAAGGCCCTTAGTACTAGAGGCAGCAAAGCAACCCCACAGCATTATCAAACCTCCCCAATGTTTGATTGTAGGGAGGTTGTTATTTTCTTTGAAAGCTTCATTTGGTTGTCCCTACTATGCAGTGGTGTAATGTACTTCAGTAAAAATACTTGAAAGCACTACTTAAGTAGTTTTTTTTGGTTATTTGACAAGTTTTACAAATGCGTAAAGAAAATAAATGTACTTTTTACTCCATACATTTTCCCTGACACCCAAAACTTCTCGTTACATTTTGAATGCTTAGCAGGACAGGAAAATGGTCAAATTCACTGACTTATCAAGAGAACATACCTGGTCATCCGTACTGCCTCTTATCTGACAGACTCACTAAACACACTCATTTGTAAATTAGGTCTGGTGTTGCAGTGTGCCTCTAGCTATCCATAAATAAGATGGTGCTATCTGGTTTGTTTAATATAAGGAATTTTAAATGATTTATACTTTTACTTTTGAGTTGTAGTTCACTGGGTGATTCACTTTTTATTAAGATACCTTTACTTCTACTCAGGTATGGCAATTGG
The DNA here is from genome assembly GCF_965601325.2 of Salmo salar. Classification (NCBI taxonomy): domain Eukaryota; kingdom Metazoa; phylum Chordata; class Actinopteri; order Salmoniformes; family Salmonidae; genus Salmo; species Salmo salar. The sequence continues at coordinate 95,466,145 of NC_138305.1, read as the reverse complement.
TTACTTTTTCCACTACTGTTACTATGCCAAAATTTTATATTTTCAGTATTCATATACAGTATTAATGTCAGAACATTGTTATTGAAATCAAAATACTACTCGTATTACAAAGCAAGCAGTAAAGCTACTATACATACAGCATGACACCAATTTTTCCTTTGTTGCACATACAGATGAAACATTATGGAGTCTTAAAGGAGGCCTGGGTAAGGCCAAAATGTCACAAATGTTCAAACTTCAATTATTTCTCAAAAGGGGCACAACTTTCACTGGGGCTGTTTTATCATTGCAATGTGATACAAAAAGCAGCAAAGGTCTGCTACAGAACCATGTGGATGCCTCTGAGTGGTTGGGTAGGCTGTTGGAGAGACTTGTACTTTCTATTGAGCTATTTTTATAGACTAGCTTTTAGGAGTGGGATGTTTTTCAGATGAAGAAATATGGGTGATAAATATTTAGCCCTATTTCTAGGCAATGTAGTAAACTATAGTCTAATCATAGACCTATTTAGGAAGTACATTTCCTTGGAAAGATGACTGCCCCATGCTTCATCGCCCATGCTTAGGCTACTCTATTTAATTGAGACCAAACGCGCACCTGATCTCACAGGTATAGCTACTGAACTTTAACGAGCAAGAATGATGACAGCAACACTTGCAACGTTTTGCATAGGCCTATTGGATATAGCCTATCTTTTAGCAGGACCATTTGCAGGCAGAGACAAATAAATGGGTAATCAATACCGATTGAAAATGAAAAAGGTGCAACGCTTGCTCACCTTAGTAGCCTAACCTATGTGCACTTTTCCTTTTCAATGATGATTGCATTTTTTGATTGGAGAGGTAGGCTACTGAAGTTGAAGTACCGAATTCTGACTGTGTGAATGTGAAAAAGATGTGCTTTTAATACAATAGGTAGGCTAACGCACACAAAGCAGAAAAGAGGACTGTTTACAAATAATCTGTGCTCCTGCTGGCAGCATGAGAAATGCAGACCACGCCACAATGATCTCTGTCTGGACCTGCATGTCCCGGAGGCATCCCGCGGGAATGCAGCCCTCTAGCGCAGTCAGTACACAACCCTATGCTCATCATGTCTTAGCAGGATCAGTTGGTGACAGGGGTACCAGCAGGGTCAGACAGCCAGGGAAGACCAGTCTACGGAGCTCAGGTGAATTTTGCTGTATATTAACAATATCAGTGAATGATACAAAGTTCCATCTTGAATTGATGGGTAGACCTACAATACAGCAGCTTAAGCAAAGCTAGTCTGGGATCTGGGAATAATGGTCATTTCAATTATTGAACCATTGATTCTATTCTTGGATAATATAATGTATGAATGTACACCAAGGTAATTATTTGTCACGCCTTATTTTAGGAGGATCAGATGGTGACAGGGGTCTCAGCAGGGTCAGGCAGCCAGGGAAGACCAGTCTTATGGAGGTGAGGTGAATATTTGCAGATTCAACACTACGCTCTCTGTGCAGCAAACTCTGGACAAGCCAGGTGCTATTTTAAGGCAGTCTGACAAACCTCCAAAGTTAATTTCCAAACTGAATCAAGGGTTGATAGAGGCTTTTCCCAATGACACAAAACAAGTAAAACAAAAATGTCAAGGATCATATCACCTCCACCTTACCTGTCACCCTAGACCCACTTCAATTTGCATACCGCCCCAATAGGTCCACAGACGATGCAATCGCCATCACACTGCCCTATCCCATCTGGACAAGAGAAATACCTATGTAAGAATGCGGTTCATTGACTACAGCTCAGCATTCAACACCATAGTACCCTCCAAGCTCATCATTAAACTTGAGGCCCTGGGTCTCAACCCCGCCCTGTGCAATTGGGTCCTGGACTTTGACGGGCCGCTCCCAGGTGGTGAAGGTAAGAACCAACATCTCCACTTCACTGATCCGCAACACTGGGGCCCCACAAGGGTGCGCACTCAGCCCCCTCCTGTACTCCCTGTTCACCCATGACTGCCTGGCCATGCACACCTCCAACTCAATCAAGTTTGCAGACGACAACAGTAGTCGGCTTGATTACCAACGACGAGAGCCTACAGGGAGGTGGTGAGGGCTACAGGGAGGTGGTGAGGGCCCTCGGAATTTGGTGTCAGGAAAACAACCTCTCACTCGTCAACAAAACAAAGGAGATGATCGTGGACTTCAGGAAACAGCAGAGCACCCCCTTATCTACATATATGGGACAGCAGTGGAGAAGGTGGAAAGCTTCAAGTTCCTCGGCATACGCATCATGGACAAACTTAAATGGTCCAGACTGTGTGGTGAAGGTGCAAAAGCACCTCTTCAACCTCAGGAGGCTGAAGAAATTTGGCTTGTCACCTAAAACCCCTCACAAACTTTTAGATGCACAATTGAGAGCATCCTGTCGGGCTGTATCACCGCCTGGTACGTCAACTTCACCGGCCACAACTGCAAGGCTCTCCAGAGGATGGTGCGGTATGGACAACGCATCACCGGGGCAAACTACTTGCCCTCCAGGACACCTACAGCACCTGATGTCACAGGAAGGTCAAAAAGATCATCAAGGACAACAACCACCCAAGCCACTGCCCGTTCACCCCGCTACCATCCAGAAGGCGAGGTCAGTACAGGTGCATCAAAGCAGGGACCGGGAGACTGAAGCGTTTTTTCAATCTCAAGGCCATCAGACTGTTAAATAGCCATCACTAGCACAGAGGCTGCTGCCCTATATACATAGATTTTAAATCACTGGCCACTTCAATAAATGGATCACTAGTCACTTTAAAACAATGCCACTTTACTAATGTTTACATATCTTGCATTACTCATATCTATATACATTATACCATCTACTGCATCTTGCCTATGCCGCTCTGTCATTGCTCATCCATAGATTGATACATTCTTATTTCATCCCTTTACTTAGATTTGTGTGTATTAGGTAGTTGTTGTGGAATTGTTAGATTACTTGTTAGATATTGCTGCACTGTCGGAACTAGAAGCACAAGCCTTTCGCTACACTCGCAATAACATCTGCTAACATCTGTATGTGACCAATAAGATTTGATTTTAATTTGATTTGGAGGTGTAAAACACAAAAGGGGTCATATTTGCATATGTTTTGGTTCTTGTGAAGGCTCGCTGAATTCTGGCAAAGAGTTGTTCTTTTATCTCAGCATGTCTACAGATTCTCCCTTCGTTTTTGTTTGGTTGGAAATGTTGATACTGGAGACTTATCTGAAGAAACTGTGTAACCAAGCATTTATAGCGGCTAAGAAATGCATTGTCATTAATTGGAAGGTTGGTTATCCTCCCACAATGTCAAGTTATGTATCACTAGATTTGATTTATTACAAGACTAAGGGTATACCGGGCAACTTGGATTAGGTCTGGATGACTTATATGGAATACAGTACGACTATAGTCTATTGAAAACTTGCCCACGTCAGGGGAGATACCTATTTAAGTCTGCCGTCCTGTAGGTCACTCTGGCCTTGGCCTAACACACCCGAAACCAATAAGTAATGTTTCACTAAGATCCTAAAGCTGAGTGGGGTGTGTTGGGTTGGGGCGCTGCAGGGAGGTGGACCGCTAAGGACAGGACGGGGGGGACCCAGCTACTGTATATTGTCTGCAAGTAAAAAGAGCTCTACAATTAGTCCAATGAGATTAATTTATATGGAAGATTTGCTGTTTCTGTGTCAATGTACAGTACCAGTCAAAGGTCTGGACACCTACTCATTCAAGGGTTTTTCTTTATTTTTACTATTTTCTACATTGTCGAATAAGAGTGTGCGCAAAGCTGTCATCAATGCAAAGGGTGGCTACTTTGAAGAATCTCAAATATAAGACACACTTTTTTGGTTACTACATGATTCCATATGTGTTATTTCATAGTTTTGATAGAAAAATAAATGAGTAGGTGTGTCCAAACTTTTGACTGGTACTGTACGTATTCAGACCATTTACTCACTACTTTGTTAAAGCACATTTGGCAGCGATTACAGCCGCGAGTCGTCTTGGGTATGATGCTACATGCTTGGCACACCTGTATTTGGGGAGTTTCTCCCATTCTTCTCTGCATATCCTCTCAAGATCTGTCAGGTTGGGTGGGGAGCGTTGCTGCACAGCTTTTTCAGGTGTCTCCAGAGATACTCAAATCGGGTTCAAGTCCGGGCTCTGGCTGGGCCACTGAAGGACATTGAGACTTGTCCTGAAGCCACTCCTGCGTTGTTTTGGGTGTGTGCTTAGGGTTGCTGGAAGGTGAACCTTCGCTCCAGTCTGAGGTCCTGAGTGCTCTAGAGCAGGTTTTCATCAAGGTTCTCTCTGTACTTTGCTTCATTCATCTTTCCCTCGATCCTGACTAGCTTCCCAATCCCTGCCTCTGAAAAACATCCCCACAGCATGATGCTGCCACCACTATGCTTCACCATAGGGATTGTGCCAGGTTTCCTCCAGATGTGACACTTGGCATTCAGGCCAAAGAGTAAACATCTTGGTTTCATCAGACCAGAGAACCTTGTTTCTCATGGTCTGAGAGTCTTCATTCTTAAATGAAACATCTTAATTTAAGAATGATGGAGGCCACTGTGTTCTTGGGGAGCTTCAATGCTGCAGAAATATTTTGGTACTCTTCCCCAGATCTGTGCCTCGACACAATCCTGCCTCAGAGCTCTACGGACAATTCCTTCGAACTCATGGCTTGGTTTTTGCTCTGACATACACTGTCAACTGTGGGGCCTTATATAGACAGTTGTGTGCCTTTCCAAATAATGTCCAATCAATTGAATTGACCACAGGTGGACTCCAATCAAGTTGTATAAACATCAAGCATAATCAATGTAAACAGGATGCACCTGAGCAAATTTCTAGTCTCATAGCAAAGGGTCTGAAAACGTATGTAAATAAGGTGTTTGTTGTTTATTTTTGATACATTTTAAACAATTTCTAAAAACCTGTTTTCGCTTTGTCATTATGAGGTATTGTGTGTATATTGCTGTGGATTTCTTTGTATTTAGTCCATTTTAGAATAAGGCTGTAACGTAACAAAATCTGGAAAAAGTCAAGGGGTCTGAAAACATTCCGAAGGCACTGTAAGTGCTTTTGTTTTTACCTCTCCCTTAGGGAATGAAAAAAAGAAGGTGTGAACTGTTAAGGAAAATGTGTTGGGAGAGAGTTGAGTTATTGACTAGACTGGTCGGGGTCCGGCGGGTAGGCGGCTCGGGCTGTCAAATTTGAGAGGATTTCTTAATAAAAACAATGAAAAGTCTTTGTATTTCCTCAAGAGTTGTTCATTTGTTAGGCTATTGGTTAAAGGTGCAACACAATATGTATTATTTAATTACTTTTGATCTAGTTCAGTCTTGTTAATTACTTAAATATATTTAATAATGATCTCTTACCTAGCTTGATGACTGTGGGCATTTTTGCTTATCTTTCTTCTAAATAGAGACAACATATTGGATTGTGTAAAAATGCATTACATGCCCCAAAGAATTCTGGGGGAGGACCACCAGACCCCTCCCAAAGTGTTTCTCAATGATGCTTTAAGATACAGCATGTCAAATATATGTCAACAATCCTTCTTCCAAAGGTCCCTTCTATGGATTAAATTTCATGAAAATCCCCAAAATGGTCCTGTTTTGTTCTAGTTTCGTGAAGAATCACCCAAAATGAGCATGTGAGCTGCTGCTGCCTCTGCTGTGTTTACGATACCCGCCCCCGACGCACATTACACCACCGTCAGCCTCTGAGCCTCAGCCTAGCCAGTCACAGACCTACAAGCACACACAAGCTGGGCTGACCCACCAACTGGCTTGTATAGAAACCAGTCCTTATTCTAAACACCTAATGTTTCCTCCTCACACAAAATGAATTACTGGAACAGCATTCCCACTATTTATATGGTTCTCTCTACCCGCATCTATCTTGCTCCGTATTCAGCTCCAATTTGTCCCTGTGTTTGACTCCTGACCTCTCAGTGTCACAGGGTCAGAGGACGGATTAGATGTGCTTTAAAAAGCGCCGACAGGAAAATAAGTGGGGGAGGTGTTTTTAGTGGTTTGCGCCTATGTAGTAAAATTAGTTCTTAGCAATGGGAGGAAATGTGTGAGAAGTGTTGGAGAACTGCACTTGTTAACTTTTCAGATAAAAAAATTAAATAAACAGTTGCTTATATGATTTCAATCTTGAAGACCTAATTTTTGAATATTCTTAACCTAGGAGCCTCGCATACATGGACGTTAACCTAAATACTGTTCAAACTGCTGGTGGCTGTAATAGACACTACAGCCTCCTTCATCCCCATGTCTTCGCTGGGTCTACAGCGCTGTCCTGTCCACAAACATGGGCCACATTGTCATTCAACCTAAGCCTACTATATGAGCCTCATTTAAGTCCTCTACAATTAACCAGCTCAGAAAAACTATTCAGGACTCCATGGCTGGAGGCACAATTTGGGGAGGGGTCTTGTCTGTTCGGTTGGAAAGCCAAACTCATCTCTCCTCTGTCCCCTCTAATCTCTCCTGTTCAAAACAAGTCAAAGTACTGGTGCCCTGCCCCCCCTCTGCCCGCCCCACTACCCCCTGTTGCAAACCTCAATTACAGCAGTCTATATTTAAAAAGAGGGAGTGGCAGTCAAGCAATTACCCTGAAGGATTAGTCTCTAGTGGCAATGCCATTGTTGGGGAGGAGAGGGGGAGTTTGTACTGTGTATAGAGGAGACCTTCCCTTGATGCCTGACCTTGGCATTAAAGCCTCCCTGACCTAGAAGGCCAGAAATTCTCATAAGGTGAGTTCAAGAGACAGACATATATCAAAGCAAAAAGAGATAAAACAGAGCAAAAACGGTATGTAGAAAGTACAGAGCGAGCGAGAAGGGTGACAAAAGGAGAAATATTGCCTAAATATTTCATCATGAATTATGTTGGAAGTTCCTGTGGTTGTTAGTTTCGTTCATGAGTTAATTCAACTTATTTAAAGATTTGCCTACTATTACTCATCTTATCCGCGATAATAACATGTTTTGGATTTGGGAGACAATCTAGCGAACTGTTCCTCCTAATTGAAAGCAGACAGGCCGTCACACAGACAGTCATTCTTAAAGAGTTCATTAGCTTCAGCCGCCCTATGGACTCCCTCCCTCAGAAATCAGTCCAAAGCAACAATTATACAGGCTTTAGTTTGGTTTGCCTTGAAGAAGAGCAGAGCCTTGCATGCGAGGAGGGATTTGGATTTATGTTGTTTCAACCCATCAACTCGCCACTGGGGGCCTTGTTTTAAAAGTCTTTGAAGTAGGCAGTTATATTGGTTGTCCCGGACTCCCTTTCAGCCCAAGGCCATTTCCATTGGAGTGTCGGTCGGTCAGGTGCCCTCTTCCTGTTATTGTGCTGTCTGCTTCCTGTCAAAGAGACCCATGGGGCTTAGGGTTGGCGTCACCATCGTCACGGGGACCTCCTTCTGGCTCTGAATACCTTCCTGACAAGACATTTACCCGATCGGCACGCATCACACTACATGTTTGTTATTGTTGGATGCAAAACAAATGCCTTAGGCCTAGTTTCTATACACCGACATACAGGGCCATCCCCTTTCTTTTCTGCATTGCAATGAAATTCTATGTGAAGTTGGTACACAAGTCTACTACTAAACAAGATTAATTTCAATCTGATAACTGTCTTCATAGCTTGATTAGCTGTTATTTTCATTCTTAAGGGGTTAGAATAGTAGAATTCACAAGGTGCATTTTCGAAATTTGGTTGTGCATCAGCAGTTTTTCCTTGTTATGTCAGTCACTGATAGTCACTCAATTATCCATGTCAGCTAACATTTAGGTTACTAAATTAGTTTAGCGGCCAGCTATATAAACTTGTTATTATGGTCGAATTACCGGCCATGGAGCCCCAATTGATTTTGTTAGTCAGTCTCACTCATATCACATTAAAATAACAGCTAATTTTCCTCTCTGCCCCATGTCGAACTGAGTAGAATTGCATGAAATTAGTTCTAAAATGGCAAAATCTTTTTCGCCCCATGGCAAAATGTGTAGAATTGCCAGCAAACTTTCTTAAAACTGCAACATTTTCTCTACATCCCATAGGATGGATGTGGGTTCAGATTTTTTGTGGCCCCCACCCCATCAAAGGGGCGGCAGGTAGCCTAGTGGTTAGCGCAGTGGGCCAGTAACCGAAAGGTTGCTGGATCGAATCCCCGAGCTGACAAGGTAAAAATCTGTCATTCTGCCCCTGAACAAGCCAGTTAACCCACTGTTCCCGGGTAGGCCGTCATTGTAAATAAGAATTTGTTCTTAACTGACTTGCATAGTTAAATAAAGGTTAAATATATATATATTTTTAATTTAAAATCAAAGTTGCCCATCCCTGACTTCTGATGTCAGAGTTCTAGTCACTTTCTAAAGAATTTCAATAGAAACCTGACACTGTCACTGAGAATGAGATACAAATATTTTCAGCAGTATTCTGATGGTATCTGGGACTACTTTGAAAACACCCCCTTCATTCACTATGACCACTTCAAAAGAGTCATGGAAAAGTACAGTATGACAAGCTCTGTGATTGGCTCATAGGTGATGACTGTGCGATGGTGTTCTGTGGAGTGAAAAGCTTGTTGTAGCTTGTTTCGGAGGCTGACTGTGATTCTAGGTCTGCTGTGGACTAACACTGGGACTCTCCCTCAAGCAGGGGGACCCATCCCATTAGGGCTTCTCTATAGGGCTCAACTTTACCACACAAACCTACACAACTACTCAGTCTTCAATGAATACTTTATTCATTGAATCAGCTGTGTAACTGCTTTGCCTTGCAGGGTAAGATGAGATTGCCCAACCCTTCTCTACACTGTCCTTTACCAAAACAGACCGCAAAAGCCTCTCCTTACAACCTCAGTCTACACAGGTATGCCTATAAATTATTATTATACTCATCCTGGATGATCCTGTTTGGATGTACAAGGTCGCACTTCACCCACTGCTTCATAATTGGCTGTAGCCTCCACCAGTCTTTACCCAAATCGCCCTCTGTGTACGTGCCTGTGTTCATAATGTACACAGCAACGATTAAGTGGATTATCATACAGTAATGCTACCTGAAGTAGTATATCCGCTGGCGTGCAAAATACGATACAGCACATTTTAAATACATTAACTATTATTCTTGTCATTGAGGGGCTTATAGCCTGCACTTTATGGGATGAAATCACTTCATAGATAGCAAATGCTTTCATGTCCTCAGCCAATTCAACCATACTACAGTGTCACATAAGTGAGATGTAGCCTATGACGTGGAAATACTTAAATTCTGTTGCCCCATACGTTTCCATAGATCACGTCCGGTAAAAAAAGAAAATGGGATGAAATTAATGTAAAAGCTATCATTAGCATTATTGGTTTCCCTGTAAAGATGATTGAAGTGCCAGTCTAACAGGCATATCAAAGACCCCGCACTTAACTTTCTCTATGTACTTCACATTGAAAAACCATTAGCCTAGCAATCCCAATGGCCAAATCCTGCTTGGGAGTCTAACGTCACAATCCCACCACAGCAGATCTCACCCGTGCCAGCAGCAGTTATTCTGTCTGAGTCCCAATTGGCACCCTATTCCCTATGTAGTGCACTACTTTTGAACAGACCCATATGGGCCATAGTCAAAAGTTGTGCACTAAATAGGGAATAGGGTGCCATAAGGGACAAAGCATCTGACTTCTCATACAGGGAAAACTTTCCTCTGGGCTATTACTCAGAAAGTGAGGTCATCCTTCCTTCTCAGGAACCCCTCGGAGACTCTGTGCTCTCTCATTTTGACTCATTAACTTGTCTACTTAAGCTATATTGATTTTGGTGCTTGTTATATAACAGCAATACAAGCTGTGAGGAATATACGGATGACAATCAAGAGTGAGTTATTCAGATATTTTAATGCTCCAAGTGATATGAATCACCATAGCGGAGTGACCAACGGGATAGTAGAAGTATGTGTGTATTCACAAATCAACAGCCCAAGACAGCCAGGACACAGTACTCTAAGCACGTAGAAAATTGGGCTACTTTTAAATGGATATGAAAGGGTTTGCACACGGGTATGCCTATACACACACAATGTGCCAACATGTATACAAACGCACATACACACACGTGCAAATGCGCTCACACACAGCGCTAGATAATTCCACTTCCCATTATTTAGAGTACATCTATAAATCATGCTACAGTGTTGGCTATTCCCCTCGGGTCCAAGACCTTTTCAAACAGACTGTGTTCCTCATTATCCCAGAACAAAAAACGACAAAGAAAGAAGGAGAAAGGGCAGGATGAACATTAAAGGGATGAGCACAGCTGCTTTAAATAGTCCTCTAATCCGTCCATGAGGCTACAGCCAGACTCTTGCCTGAAGAGAGCCAAGCAGGCCAGGAAAGCATCATTACGTACCCCAGTACGGACAGCTTAACACCTCTGTACGTGACTAATTTACCAAACCTAGAGAACTACACCAATCTTCGAGTGAACGCTGTACCTGGAAATAGAGCTTCAATTCCTGGGTTTCAGTCTCGCTATATACACTGAGTGTACAAAACATTAAGAACACCCGCTCTTTCCATGACAGACTGACCAGTTGAATCCAGGTAAAAGCTATGATCCCTAATTGATGTCACCTGTTAAATCCACTTCAATCAGTGTTGATGAAGGGGAAGAGACCTTTTAAGCCTCGAGACATGGATTGTGTACAGTATATGTGCCATTCAGAGTGTGAATGGGCAAGACAAAAGATGTAAGTGCCTTTGAACAGGATATGATAGTAGGTGCCAGTTTGGTATACTCAGTGTAGATCGAAGTGTTGAATTGCTGACAGTGGCTTTTGACAATTTTACAACAATTATTTAAATCATGAATTCTACTGGAAGCTGCAGGGGTTGTTTCATGAGTAAGTAGCTTTAACGCGTGGATATTACATCCATAGAAAACAACCTCAGAGAGGTAGTCATCAAATAGATACACGAGGGACAGGAATAAATATGGAAACCCACCAAGTGAAACCAATGAAACGAAACCAATGAAACGAAACCAAAGAAGAAATAATGAAGAGGAAAAAAAATAAGAGCAAGAAAATAAAAGAGTCAGTCAGCTGATTGAAACTTCTCTCCTCCTCTTCCTGTCTGCCCCACCTCTCTTCCCCTTCCATCCATCCAATCTCCCACCCTCCAGCTGTTTGTCCTAGGTGGGGCACGTTGCCATGGGAAGCCACACCTTTAGGGGCCCTGTCTGGTCCTGTCCCGTAGTGACTGAGAGGGGGAGGGGTGTATATGTGAGAGACCTGTGTCCCAGAGCGAGCTCAGACTGGCCTCCTCATCTCCTTAATGTATGTAACAAGACTGCCCTTGGGGCTGCTTAACCCCCACAGCACAGTCAGTCGCTATTCATTTAGGGCTAAGGCCTAGCTATCGGCCTGAAAAATTCACAAATAAAAGAAAATGTTATTTTGTCACATACATTTGACATTTTAGTCATTTAGCAGACGCTCTTATCCAGAGCGACTTACAGTAGAGTGCATACATTTTTATTACATTTTTAAATACTGTGGTGAATACAACAGGTGTAGACCTTACCGTGAAATGCTTTCAAGCCCTTAACCAAAAATGCTGTTAAGAAAATAAGAGTTAAAAAAATATTTACTCAATAAACTAAAGTAAAAGAAGTAACAATAAATAACAACGAGGGGGGTGTCACAGACCTACAACAAGGTTCAAATTATGTTCAAACCCTATGGAAACACATTAAAGCGTTATCTAGGGCTCACCTCAGTACAGGTAGTGTTGAATAATGTGATGATGACTCGACTCGTAGACAGCTATAGTAGGCACTGCCAGTACCTCAGAACAGCCTGGATTGATTCAGTGAACAGGACAGGTGAACTCAGCTCCCGCCACGCCAGCCAGGGCTCATGCTGCGACTGGAACAGACACACTGCCTTTGAGGATCGGAGTTACTGCAGAAGAGAACTAATCAAATACTACAGTACGCAGTGAGACCAAAAGCCAGAGCTATAAAGACCAAGAATGCTCAAACGGAATGGAGACATAACGTGAGGAAAGAGACCTCAGTGTATAGAACTGTTGCTAGAAGCAGCTCAGTTCAAACTCCTTAAAATACTCTTAACACGAAATATAAAAAGTTGAATGTTTGTTGCAAGTCAAACGGCTTCTTTGACGAGTTTATTTAAAACCACATTGGATATAATACAAAGTGTATATTTAAAATGCTCTAATCATGTCTCAAATGCTTGTGCAATACAGGCCATTAGAGTTTAAAGAGGAAACAAGAGGGAATAGCAAAGAGATGAGGCTGCTTCACCAGTGACCCCTGGTGACTAAGACCAGACCTGTCACAGCCTGGGGACATGCTGGATTCATGGCCCTTTCTCTGCTGCTCTGTCTGCCAACTGAAGACAACATAAGCACAATCAAATCAAATTGTATTTGTCACACGCTTGGTAAACAACAGGTGTAGACTAACAGTGAAATGCTTATAAGTGAGGGAACAAGGCTTTGCCGTGCCATCCTCTGACAGGTACAGTTTTGTCAGCTGACTGGACAAATTATGGATATTCAATGGAAATCTGCCAGAAAAAGTCAGAGAAAAAGAAGAGATCGAGGCTGAGCTGTTGCTTGCAGTTGAAAACAAGCCCCCTTCCCAGTCCCCATCCATTTTCTCAATCCTCCTCCTATTCCAGTCCCCCCCCCATAACTAACAGGCCTCATCGTAATCTCTTTACATAACGTCAACCCGTGACCTCAGCCAAGGAGACAGGTAGTGTCAGTCCGACCGGCCTCCCCTCCCCACAGGTCAACACACACGATGTAGACACTTCACCCAGCTTCCCCCGGTGCACAGGTCAACACACACACACACGATGTAGACACTTCACCCAGCCTCCCCCGGTGCACAGGTCAACACACACACACACGATGTAGACACTTCACCCAGCCTCCCCCGGTGCACAGGTCAACACACACACACACGATGTAGACACTTCACCCAGCTTCCCCCGGTGCACAGGTCAACACACACACACGATGTAGACACTTCACCCAGCCTCCCCCGGTGCACAGGTCAACACACACACACACACACACACACACACACACACACACACACACACACACACACACACACACACACACACACACACACACACACACACACACACACACACACACACACACACACACACACACACACACACACACACACACACACACACACACACGATGTAGACACTTCACCCAGCCTCCCCCGGTGCACAGGTCCACCCACACACACACAATGTAGACACTTCACCCAGCCTCCCCCGGTGCACAGGTCAACACACACACACACACACGATGTAGACACTTCACCCAGCCTCCCCCGGTGCACAGGTCAACACACACACACAATGTAGACACTTCACCCAGCCTCCCCCGGTGCACAGGTCAACACACACACACACACGATGTAGACACTTCACCCAGCCTCCCCCGGTGCACAGGTCAACACACACACACACACACACACACACACACACACACACACACACACACACACACACACACACACACACACACACACACACACACACACACACACACACACACACACACACACACACACACACACACGATGAAGACACTTCACCCAGCCTCCCCCGGTGCACAGGTCAACACACACACACACACACACAATGTAGACAGTTCAACCACTGTGTACATGGCTCTTCTCTTGCTCAACTTTTACAAACCAAATCCTAAAAGGCCTGCAGAAGAAGATCCTTGTTGCCTGTTATAACATGAGTGGGGGAAGAGAAGAGAGGTGCTTTGATCTTCCAGGGAAAGGAGGGGGAGGAGGATCTGCTCAATAACATGTGAAGCTGAAGAGGCTGAGCGACTGAGAGGCTACTGCAGGTTAAGCTCTACTTGTGACTTCACTTTATTCACCTTTTTGTATAGTATGATTCTATAACTGGCCTTATCTATAACTATTATTTTCCGTGTGCTGTGACGTCGTCGTCCTCTAACTTTGTGCTCTTTTCCATCCCTTGTCTCTTATTTTCTCCTCTTTCACTCCAATCCATCATTTCCATTTTTTGTGAAAGGGAGGGGCCGCTTGCTCTCAGTCACAGACAGTGAGGAGAAAATACAGCTAATACAGACAGAAAGGGCTCCAGTGAAGTGGACTGTTTGGGGGGGGGGGGGGGGGGCCGAGCAACCAGACTTAGAGACAGACACTGCTTTGGTTCATCTGGCCGCCTGGCTATGGTCCCGTTTTCAGAAAGGCTTCAAAGGAATAATTCATTTCACAGTCTAGTGGACAGACACACCGCCTCACGTCTCGCACCCTTTTAACACCTAACAGAAGAAAAGGGGTCTCTCTGCTCCTCTCTGATCATGTTGTATGTAACAGGGGCCCCACCATAGAGAGCTTCAATAGTGTCATCGGGGGGGGGGGGGGGGGGGAAATAAAGGACTTGGGGGGGGTCTTATGGACTCAAGCTGCACCTCATGTAGCCTTAAGAGTTCTGTCCAAAGGGACAAGCCAAATGAAATAAAGTAACACACCAAGCTCTCCTTGCCATGGATTTATTTGACCATGGTTTGGGCTATAGAGCTTTCAAACAGACCAGCCCATCCCAGGATGTGTCTTACCTTCGAGGCTCGTCGACGGTCGGGGCATTCAGCGTGCTGGCACACCACCCAGTCCTCCTCCTGAACGGGCTTCTCGTCTGGAACACAGCAGAGGAAAGAGCATAAGAACCACACACTTCCACGGACAGTTGAAGTCGGAAGTTCACATACACTTAGGATGGAGTAATTAAAACTAGTTTTTCAACCACTCCACAAATTTCATGTTAACAAACTATAGTTTTGGCATGACGTTTAGGACATCTACACTATGCAACAATTGTTTACAGACAGATTATTTCACTTATAATTCACTGTATCACAATTCCAGTGGGTCAGAAGTTCAAATACACTAAGTTAACTGTGCATTTAAACAGCTTGATTTTTTTTACATTTTTTTTTAGATCACCACAAGTCTGGTTCATCCTTGGGAGCAATTTCCAAAACACCTGAAGGTACCACATTCATCTGTACAAACAATAGTATGCAAGTATAAACACCATGGGACCACGCAGCCATCATACCGCTCAGGAAGAAGATGAGTTTCGTCTCCTTGAGATGAACGTACTTTGGTGTGAAAAGTGCAAATCAATCCCAGAACAACAGCAAAGGACCTTGTGAAGATGCTGGAGGAAACAGGTACAAAAGTATCTATATCCACAGTAAAACGAGTCCTACATTGACATAACCTGAAAGGCCGCTCAGCAAGGAAGAAGTCACTGCTCCAAAACCGCCATAAAAAAGCCAGACAACATTTGCAACTGCACATGGGGACAAAGATCGTACTTTTTGGAGAAATGTCCTCTGGTCTGATGAAACAAAAATAGAACTGTTTGGCCATAATGACCATCGTTATGTTTGGAGAAAAAAGGGGGAGGCTTGCAAGCCGAAGAACACCATCCCAACCGTGAAGCATGGGGGTGGCAACATCATGTTGTGGGGGTGCTTTGCTGCCGGAGGGACTGGTGCACGTCACAAAATAGATGGCATCATGAGGCAGGAACATTTGGTGGATATATTGAAGCAACATCTCAAGACATCAGTCAGGAAGTTAAAGCTTGGTCGCAAATGGGTCTTCCAAATGGACAATGACCCCAAGCATACTTCCAAAGTTGTGGCAAAATGGCTTAAGGACAACAAAGTCAAGGTATTGGAGTGGCCATCATAAAGCCCTGACCTCATTCACATAGAAAATGGGCAGAACTGAAAAAGTGTGCGCAAGCAAGGAGGCCTACAAACCTGACTCAGTTACACCAGCTCTGTCAAGAGGAATGGCCCAAAATTCACCCAACTTATTGTGGAAAGCTACCCAAAATGTTTGACCCAAGTTAAACAATTTAAAGGCAAAGCTACCAAATACTAATTGAGTGTATGTAAACTTCTGACCCACTGGGAATGTGATGAAAGAAATAAAAGCTGAAATAAATTATTCTCTACTATTATTCTGACATTTCACATTCTTAAAATAAAGTGGTGATCCTAACGGACCTAAGACAGGACATTTTTACTAGGATTAGATGTCAGGAATTGTGAAAAACTGAGTTTAAATGTATTTGGCTATGGTTTATGTAAACTTCTGACTTCAACTGTAAGCCAAAAACACAGACACACAAACTAAGTAAATGTGTCAAAACATATCGTAAACCCATCAGGCATTAGAGGGAGATGGATTGACAAATGTGTAAGAGTTTAAATGAGAGGCTGTACTGTAATAACTTTCCAGGAACCATAGAGTAGCAGACCTGTCCACAATGATGACCGTTTCTCCTGCTCGCTTATCCTCTCCATCTTATGGATACAATCAGGATCAATTACACATAGCCTATCTAGCATACGGGTCGTTCCGGCATACATTATATGTTCAGCCTCAAAAAGCAAAAGAAAGGATTCCGGCACCAAACATCTCAGATTTTTCTGAAATCGTTTCGGTAGTTAAAAACATAAGATAAGCATTCCTGCAATATTATTTTGTTCAATTTCATTTGATCTCTGAGAAATTAAGCTAATTGATTGCACCCAAACTGGCCATTTTAATTTGATTATGATTAATATAATAATACCCAACATCCAATTTGGACAAAACGTCTTCCCAACAATCAGTAAGACATGAGGAATTCCAAAACGTTGTCAAAAGCCACCCACGGACCCCCTACACCAAATCAAAAATCTAATTTCATTGGTCACATACACGTGTTAAGCGGGTGTAGCGAAATGCTCGTTTCAAACTATGTAATGTATTCACTGTGAATATGGAGGAAGTTTTTTTTTGCTATTGAAGTTGCCCACAACACCCTTTTATCCATTTTGCTGGTCTCAAAGTGTTTGTTAAATGGATCACAACATTTTCTTTGCAACTTTGGGTAGAACACCAAAAGCTTTAGCTAATTATGTAAATAAATTGGGTGGTCATCCTCACAAGTCAAGCCAGTCCTCCATGAAAGCAATTCACTTTGTCCTTCTCATAAACTTCATCTGTGTCCAGAAAACAGCCTGTGTGTGGTTAATTCCCTTCAATAAAATGTTTGGATTAGTTAGACCATACAATGGTTTATAATTGTGGAATGTTGAATCTGTACCCTTGCCGATATCATGGACAGTAATGGTGAGAACATTCCAAGATTTGAAAAGACACATTATCAGGCAACTCCTCCAATGATGGAATTGATAAATTCCCCGAAAGGACTGATTTCTATATCGCATTCCTTCATATGTGGGAGTGCCCTGCAGTTAAATGCTTCTGGGACAAAGTCACAAAATTAATTTTGAAGTGCATGAATTTAAATATTCAATTATTTGCATCTACTATGTTACTTAACGATGATAGCTCCTTGAATATCTCAATCAATCAGAGACTTTTACCACTGGCAGACAGCACTGCGGCATAAAAAGATGTTGGCTCTTTGATGGCAATCATCTCACTCTCCCCCAATTCACCAGCGGATACAGTTATTATTACAAGTTTTAACAGAATTTGACAGTGAGAATGAATACTGCTAGTCAAGGAATAATTGAGGCTTAGACAAATATACTTGACTCTAAAAAATTCTCTCAGCTAAAGCCCAAAACACACACACACACACACACACACACACACACACACACACACACACACACACACACACACACCTTATTTCCTTTCTTTGCTTTCAGGCCCACAGGGAAGGGGCAGTATGGGGAGGGTTTTCTCTGTCGCCGGGAAGGGGGGGGGGGGGGGAGTATACACTACCGTTCAAAAGTTTGGGGTCACTTTGTCCATTAATATAACATTAAATTGATCAGTTGCTAATGTTTCTACCCACTAGTTGGACGTATAACCGAAAGGTTGCAATATCAAATCCCCGAGCTGACAAGGTAAAAATCTGTTGTTCTTCCCCTGAACAAGGCAGTTAACCCACTGTTCCTATGCCGTCATTGAAAATAAGAATTTGTTCTTAACTGACTTGCCTAGTTAAATAATGGTTAAAATGTTTTTTTTTTTTTTTAACATTTTGTAAATGACTATTGTAGCTCGAAATGGCTGCTTTTTAATGGATATCTACATAGGCGTACAGAGGCCCATTATCAGCAACCATCCCTCACTCCTGTGTTCCATTGGCATGTTGTGTTAGCTAATCCAAGTTTATCATTTTAAAAGGCTAATTGATCATTAGAAAACCCTTTTGCAATTATGTTAGCACAGATGAAAACTGTGATGCTGATTAAAGAAGCAATACAACTGGCCTTCTTTAGACTAGTTGAGTATCTGGAGCATCAGCATTTGTGGGTTCGATTACAGGCTCAAAATGGCCAGAAACAAAGACCTTTTTTCTGAAACTCGTCAGTCTATTCTTGTTCTGAGAAATGAAGGCTATTCCATGCGAGAAATTGCTAAGAAACTGAAGATCTCGTACAACGCTGTGTACTACTCCCTTCACAGAACAGCGCAAACTGCTTCTAACCAGAATAGAAAGAGCAGTGGGAGGCCCCGGTGCACAACTGAGCAAGAGGACAAGTACATTAGTGTCTAGTTTGAGAAACAGACGCCTCACAAGTCCTCAACTGGCAGCTTCATTAAATAGTACCCGCAAAACAGCAGTCTCAACATCAACAGTGACGAGGCGACTCTTGGATGCTGGCCTTCTTGCTTTTCTTTCAAAAACAAGGAAATGTCTAAGTGACCCTCCTCAAGTGAACAGTAGTGTATGTCATTTTGATTATTATTGCCGGTCTGATTTGAACACCCCAAAAAATGTATTGACCAGAATTGGATATTGGGTACTATATTTATTAGAAATTATACAAATCCTATAAATTGAAATGGCCAATTTGGGTGCAATCAATTAGCTTCATTTCTAAGAGTTCAAATTGTCTTTGAATAAAATAATGTTGCTGGAATGCTTTTCTTATCCGTTTCTAACTACAGAAAAGATTTCAGAACTATGGTGCTCTTCAGGGGTACTTTGCTTAAAACTACACCTGTCTAGTCCTAAAGCAACAATGCTTTGGAAATTTAGAGTGCACAGCAGAACCGTCAGCTTCTGGATCTCTGACTCAGCACCCTCGCTCACCTATGATGTTCATGTCTGTCCTTCATATAGCTAGATACCTATCCATCTGTATAACATACCCTTTCTATGGGACCCTCTTCTATCCTCTGTCTTCCCCTTCTCTCAAGCTCACGCGGTCTGCTCTGACCCCCTCACTACATTTCTCCTTTTCTCTCTCTGTGATGAACAGGAATTCCAGAACTCAGCACTGCTGATTAAGCCAAAAAATTTACAAACAAGCGCACACACACAACACAAGCATACTCACGTGATAGCAGACAATGAGTTGATGCACACTAAGAGAGACAACAGGTTCAGTTTGTACAGCCTTTTATTTGCTCTCTCTACAGGGAGGTGCAGCCAGGGCCTACAGTCTCATTAGACATTTAAGTGATAATGCCAGAGAAGCCGGTGTTTGGAGGATATATTGGCATGGGTGTTAGGCACAAAACGAAGTGCAGTTAGTTTGCAGTCTTTCCAGCTTCAGTTTGAAGTGATTGTGTTAGCTGTGTTGTTGTCTAGCACCTCTGAACAACAGTGTCCTGACGAGTGAGCAAATGTTCTATGCCAGGCGAAATCGCACTTCATCAGCTCATTGCTATGGACATATCCAATAGTCACTAGAAAACAGCTTAAACAGATGCAAATATGGGTACTTTGAGGTTATTCTGGCTTTTTGACGTAACTGTAAATTAGCCGTAGTTGGCTAGCTAGCAAGCAAGGGATAAGAATGTTGCCAGCCAGTATGGCAATGGAACATTTAGAATGAACGACTGGGTCGCGTCCATAGATACAGAACAAAAAGACTGAACGACTGGGTCAAATCTCTAGCAACTGTCACGAACAGGCTCAAAGCCCGTAACAAAAAGGGCGACAACGTGGAGATAAAGAATAACAAAATAAATGTATTTTACTGAAGTAAAGTAAATACAATTAACAATGGTGTGTGTGTAGTCAGTGGTCAGTAATGTAAGTGAGTGGTTGCGTGTATACATGTGATAATGAGGGGTGTTGAAAGGTGCCAACGCAAACGAACAAAACAGCCACAACCTGTCTGTGTCTGCATGGAGAGTTTCCTCGATGAATGGGGAAGCGGTGCATTTTTGCTGGGACACACCTGAGCCCAGGTGTGTCCCATTTCGCTGACGACCCTCCCAGCCCCGCCCACCGACATCCTATTAAGGAAAACAAGAGCAAAGAGAAAGAATTCGGCTGACAGAGTGGGAGGGTCGTCACACAACCGAACCGATAGAACGAACGGGCCTCAGGATCTCGTCAAGGTATTTTTGTGTATTCAAATTGCCATCGATAAAATGCAATTGTGTTTGTTGTCCGTAGCTTACGCCTGCCAATATCATAACCCCACCGCCACCATGGGGCACTCTGTTCACAACGTTGACATCAGCAAACCACTCGCCCACACGATGCCATACACGTGGTCTGCGGTTGTGAGGCGTGTTGGACGTACTGTCAAATTCTCTAAAACAACGGTGGAAGCGGCTGATGGTAGAGAAATGAACATCACATTCACTGGCAACAGCTATGGTGGACATTCCTGCAGTCAGCATGCCAATTGCACACTCCCTCAAAACTTGTTTTTTACTGTTGAATTACCGTTTTATATTTTTTACCCTTGCTCAACTTTTCTTTCATTCAACTTTTTCACCCCCGATGCTTTATCTGGACGTGGTTCGTCAGGACCTCCACCAGTCGAAGATAAGTAATAACATTAACATTATGCCTTCTAATTGCAGTCGATGTACTCATATTAAACAGGAGAACGATCGCCTTATGGCGAGGATAGTCGTGCTGCAAGCACAGCTTCAGATGCAATCACTAGGCAAGGGTAATTTAAGTGTAGGAAAGGATGAAAGTGTCTGTGCCACCAATAAGTACAGATAGTAGTATAAATCCCCTCACACAGTCCCCGCAGCAGGACAATTTTCTCATGGCTCCTGGAAGGAAATGCTGTAGGAATGCTCAACCGGTGTCGCACATTCAGCCGACAAACTTTCAACCGGTTCTTCCTATTAAGCAACGAGTCGAAGTCAGAGGCCGAGCCTTCTCTGGTCTCTCCTCCTGCCGTTACGGGGTCTGAGACGCCGAAGCCTCCCACCATTAGCTCTGACAAATTGAAAACCCTAGTCATAGGCTACTCCATCACCCGCAGTATTAGACTATAAACAAATCATCCAGCGATCATACACTGTTTACCAGGGGGCAGGGCTACCGACATTAAGGCTAATCTGAAGATGGTGCTGGCTGAGGCTAAAATTGGCGAGTGTAGAGAGTATAGCGATATTGTTATCCACGTCGGCACCAACGATGTTAGGATGAAACAGTCGGAGGTCACCAAGCGCAATATAGCTTCAGCGTATAAATCAGATAGAAAGATGTCTCGGCATCGAGTAATTGTCTCTGGCCCCCTCCCAGTTAGGGGGAGTGATGAGTTCTACAGCAGTCTCACAACTCAATCGCTGGTTGAAAACTGTTTTCTGCCCCTCCCAAAAGATAGAATTTGTAGATAATTGGCCCTCTTTCTGGGACTCACCCACAAACAAGACCAAGCCTGGCCTGCTGAGGAGTGACGGACTCCATCCTAGCTGGAGGGTTGCTCTCATCTTATCTACGAACATAGACAGGGCTCTAACTCCACAATGAATTAGCCTGCTGCCTGGCCTGCACCCTGTTAGCCAGCCTGCCAGCTTAGTAGAGTCTGCCACTAGCACAGTCAGCTCAGCTATCCCCATTGAGACGGTCTGTGCCTCGATCTAGGTTGGGCAAAACTAAACATGGCGGTGTTCGCCTTAGCAATCTCACTAGAATAAAGACCTCCATTCCTGTCATTATTGAAAGAGATTGTGATATCTCATCTCAAAATAGGACTACTTAATGTAAGATCGCTCACTTCCAAGGCAGTTAGTCAATTAACTAATCATAATATTGATGTGATTGGCCTGACTGAAACATGGCTTAAGCCTGATGAATTTACTGTGTTAAATGAAGCCTCTCCTCCTGGTTACACTAGTGACCATATCCCCCGCGCATCCCGCAAAGGCGGAGGTGTTGCTAACATTTCCGATAGCAAATTTCAATAAGACTGTTTATTCATCTTTTGACCTTCTAGTCATGAAATCTATGCAGCCTACTCAATCACTTTTTATAGCTACTGTTTACAGGCCTCCTGGGCCATATACAGCATTCCTCACTGAGTTCCCCGAATTCCTATCGGATCTTGTAGTCATGGCAGATATAAAAAATGTTGGTGACATTAATATTCACTTGGAAAAGTCCACATACCCACTCCAAAAGACTTGCGGAGCCATTATCAATCGACTCAGTGGGTTTTGTCCAACATGTCTCCGGACCTACTCACTGCCACAGTCATACTCTGGACCTAGTTTTGTCCCGTGGAATAAATGCTGTGGATCTTAATGTTTTTCCTCATAATCCTGGACTATCGGACCACAATTTTATTACGTTTGCAATTGCAAGAAATAATCTGCTCAGACCCCAACCAAGTATCATCAAAAGCCGTGCTATAAATTCTCAGACAACCCAAAGATTCCTATAGGCCCTTCCAGACTCCCTCCACCTACCCAAGGATGTCAGAGTACAAAAATCAGTCATCCACCTACCTGAGGAACTCAATTTAACCGTGCATAATACCCTAGATGCAGTCGCACCACTAAAAACATTTGTCATAAGAAACTAGCTCCCTGGTATACAGAAAATACTCGAGCCCTGAAGCAAGCTTCCAGAAAACTGGAACGGAAATGGCATTACACCAAACTGGAACTCTTCCGACTAGCTTGGAAAGACGGTACCGTGCAGTATTGAAGAACCCTCACTGATGCCCGATCATCCTATGTTTACAACTTAACTGAGGAAAATAAGAACAATCAACAACAACAAAAATTGATACCGTCGAAAAGCTAACTAAAAAGTAGCATTCCCGAAGAGGAAGGCTTTCACTTCAGCAGTGATAAATTCATGAACTTCTTCGAAAAGATCATGATCGTTAGAAAGCAAATTACGGACTCGTCTTTAGATCTGCGTATTTCTCCAAAGCTCAGTTGTCCTGAGTCTGCACAACACTGCCAGGACCTAGGATCAAGAGAGACACTCAAGTTTTTTTAATCCTATATCTCAACACATTCATGAAAATAGTAATGGCCTCTAAACCGTCAAACTGCATACTGGACCCTATTGCAACTAAACTACTGAAAGAGCTGCTTCCTGTGCTTGGCCCTCCTATGTTGAACATAATAAACTGCTCCCTCTCCACCGGATGTGTACCAAACTCACTAAAAGTGGCAGTAATAAAGCCTCTCTTGAAAAAGCCAAACCTTGACCTAGAAAATATAAAAAACGATTGGCCTACATCGAATCTCCCATTCCTATCAAAAACTTTAGAAAAAGCTGTTGAGCAGCAACTCACTGCCTTCCTAAAGACAATGTATACGAAACGCTTCAGTCTAGTTTTAGACCCCATCATAGCACAGAGACTGCACTTGTGAAGGTGGTAAATTACCTTTTAATGGCGTCAGACCGAGGCTCTGCATCTGTCCTCGTGCTCCTAGACCTTAGTGCTGCTTTTGATACCATCGATCACCACATTCTTTTGGAGAGATTGGAAACCCAAATTGGTCTGCACAGACAAGTTCTGGCCTGGTTTAGATCTTATCTGTCGGAGTTCCTCAAGGCTCCGTTTTAGAACCACTATTGTTTTCACTATATATTTTACCTCTTGGTGATGTCATGGTGAAGCCCCAAAATTGACCTCCCTGGAAGACTGTTTATCAGACATAAGGAAGTGTATGGCGGCAAATGTTCTACTTTTAAACTCGGACAAAACTGAGATGCTAGTTCTAGGTCCCAAGAAACAAACAGATCTTCTGTTGAATCTGACAATTAATCTTGATGATTGTACAGTCGTCTCAAAATAAAACTGAAGCACCTCGGCGTTACTCTGGACCCCGATCTCTCTATTGACGAACATATCAAGACTGTTTCAAGGACAGCTTTTTTCCATCTACGTAGCATTTCAAAAAACGGAAACTTTGTCGAAAAATGATGCAGAAAAATGAATCCATGCTTGTGTCACTTCTAGGTTAGACTACTACAATGCTCTACTTCCCGGCTACCTGGATAAAGCACGAAATAAACTTCAGTTAGTGCTAAACACGGCTGCTAGACTCTTGACTAGAACCAAAAAATGTGATCATATTACTCCAGTGCTAGCCTCTCTACACTGGCTTCCTGTTAAGGCTAGGGCTGATTTCAAGGTTTTACTGCTAACCTACAAAGCATTACATGGGCTTGCTCCTACCTATCTTTCCGATTTGGTCCTGCGTACATACCTACACGTACGCTATGGTCACAAGACGCAGGCCTCCTTATTGTCCCTAGAATTTCTAAGCAAACAGCTGAAGGCAGGGCTTTCTCCTATAGAGCTCTATTTTTATGCAATGGTCTGCCTATCCATGTGAGAGACGCAGACTCGGTCTCGACCTTTAAGTCTTTATCGAAGACTCATCTCTTGAGTAGGTCCTATGATTGAGTGTAGTCTGGTCCAGGAGTGTGAAGGTGAACGGAAAGGCACTGGAGCAACGAACCGCCCTTGCAGTCTCTGCATGGCCGGTTCCCCAATCTCCACTGGGATTCTCTGCCTCAAACCCTATTACAGGGGCCGAGTCACTGGCTTACTGGTGCTCTTCCATGCCTTCCCTAGGAGCGGTGCGTCACTTGAGTGGGTTGAGTCAGTGACGTGATTTTCCTGTCCAGGTTGGCGCCCCCCCTCGGGTTCGTGTCGTGGGGGAGATCTTCGTGGGCTATACTCTGCCTCGTCTCAGGATAGTAAGTTGGTGGTTGAAGATATCCCTCTAGTGGTGTGGGGGTTGTGCTTTGGCAAAGTAGGTGGCGGGTGGTATCGTTGGATGGGGCTACAGTGTCTCTGGACCCCTCATGTCTCAGCCTCCAGAATTTATGCTGCAATAGTTTGTGTGTCGGGGGGCTAGGGTCAGTCTGTTATATCTGGAGTATTTCTCCTGTCTTGTCCAGTGTGAATTTAATATATCTGAGGACCTGAGCCCTATGACCATCTGGCCTGATGACTCCTTGCTGTCCCCAGTCCACCTGGTCGTGCTGCTGCTCCAGTTTCAACTGTTCTCCCTGCGGCTATGGAACCATTTCCTGTTCACTGGACGTGATACCTGGTCTCAGACCTGCTGATTTCAACTCTCTAGAGACAGCAGTTGCGGTAGAGATTGTCTGAATGATCGGCTATATAAAGCCAACTGACATTTACTCCTGAGGTGCTGACCCGTTGCACCCTCTACAACCACTGTGATCATCATCATCATCATCATCAGACCCTGCTGGTCATCTATGAACATTTGAAAATCTTGGCCATGTTGTGTTATAATCTCCACCCGGCACAGCCAGAAGAGGACTGGCCACCCCTGATAGCCTGGTTCTTCTCTAGGTTTCTTCCTAGCCACCGGCCTTCCTAGGGAGTTTTTCCTAGCCACCATGCTTCTACACCTGCAGTGCTTGCTGTTTGGGGTTTTAGGCTGGGTTTCTGTACAGCACTTTGTGAAATCAGCTTATGTAAGAAGGGCTTAATGAATACATTTGATTGATTGATACCTGTGGCATTGTGTTGTGTGACTAAACTGCACATTTTAGAGTGGCCTTTTACTGTCTGGCACAAGGTGCAACAGTGTTATGGTCATGCTGTTTAATCAGATTCTGGATATGCCACACCTGGCAGGTGGATGGAATAACTTGGCAAAGGAGAAATGCTCACTAACAGGGATGTAAACAATTTTGTGCACAAAATTTGAGAGAAACAAGCTTTTTGTGCGTATGGATAATGTCTGGTATCTTTTATTTCAGCTCATGAAACAAGGGACCGACACTTTACATGTTGCATTTATATATTACCTAACATCCGATTTGGACCATGAGTTTGACATGAGGAATCCCAACAACCCAAAAAAACTGTCTAAGGCCACACACGGCCTCCCTTGTTCAGAGAAATTTGTCATTGAAGTTGTTAGGTTTATGTCCCATCTTACATCCTGATATTACCAGGTTCTGACAACTAGATGGTGGTG
Source organism: Salmo salar (assembly GCF_965601325.2). Classification (NCBI taxonomy): domain Eukaryota; kingdom Metazoa; phylum Chordata; class Actinopteri; order Salmoniformes; family Salmonidae; genus Salmo; species Salmo salar. Next base: position 95,439,835 of record NC_138305.1, on the reverse strand, counting down.
TTCCTGCTATGAGTTTTTATCCCCCCCCCCCCCCCCCCATGTTGAAGGGCTAGTTAACTCAAATTAGAAAATTACATTGTTTCCTTACCCTGTAAGCAGTCATGTCCAAATCATCCTTAAGTATTTAAAATGTGATTGATTTACACAATGTATGTTACTTACAGGTTATTTGGATATGAAGCGTGAAAATGCTAATATAGGTACTTGCATTGGATTTGTGCCATAAATGCTAAAAAGCTAGCACATGAATCAGTGGCCAGGAAAACAAAACCAAATACATGGGTTGCCATTATACCTTTGTATATGTAAACCAATATGTCATTTGGGTGAACTTTCCCTTTAATATTGAGAGGGTGGGGGGAGCACCATCTAGTGGTCGGAACATGGTAATATCAGGATGGGATATAAACCTAACAAACTTCAATGACAAAATGTTTCTGAACAGGGGAAAAATGTCACCACAGTCACTGAGAATACATGACATAGCATGAAGAAACAATACTCTGAGCCACAGCTCCATAATACTTGCCAGACAGAGAACTGATACTGTATACTTGTTGTTGGGGTGTCCGTGGGTGGCTTTTGACCATTATGTTGGATGCCTCAAGTCTTACTCACTGTTAGAGAAAAAAGTTTTCTACAAATCCAATCTTATGTACTATATTTATTTTTGTCTCCTGGAAGACAAAAGATGGATGGCAGATGGAGTAGGCCAGCGAACAAGGTGTTTCCAAGGCCTGGGGTTGGTGGAGTTGTGCTTCATGTTTCAGAAGCTGACCTTATTTCAGCGCTGGCAGTGTGGCTGGAAGGTCCTGCAGTCCTAGCCTGGTTCCAGATCTGTTTGTGCAGTCTAGCCACCTCCATTGTTACAGATAGTCTTGTTAAGACATAAGGCTTCTAAGATGAGGGAGGGAAATGTGACTACAGTGACTGAGTTAATTAGACCACCACTGTAAATTAAACCCTGGTACTCTCATAGCCTGGTCCCAGATCAGTTTGTGCTTTCCAATTCCTGAGATTGTTATGCCAAACAGGAGTTGGCAAGACAGCACAAACAGATCTGGGACCAGGCTAGTACACTTCAGCACACCGCTGAAATGGTGGCATGAACTGAGTGGGCTGGGCTGCCTGGCTGGGCCTCGTTGTTCCAGTACAAAAAATTACAGACCAGAGGTTATTAACATAACAGCATATAAAGTAGGTATTGAACAAAGCCATCCTGTTGATGTTGTTTGGCACACGCACACACACACACACACGCCATTACACCAATCTAAACATGGCCAGCAGCGCACAACAAGTGGAATGTATTCAGAACAGAAGAGGGCTGGATGGTGGATCACTCCATTCGGATGGAGAAATACAATAAAGCTGATTTTATTTCAATGATTCATTTTATGTGAGTTTCAGGCTGTGCCTAGACAAGTGTACAACAGTTACATAGCTGAAAAGGACAATTGTTTCACAGTTCAATCGAATGTTGCAAAAGGCATAGTCAAGAAGTCTAAAACATGTCATCAAAGTGCCAAACGTAACAAAACTGAAAGCATAATTCTGTCCACGGTGGGAGTATTTGTGCACCCGCTTATAACCATATTGAAGAGGAGTCATTACATAGGAGTTTTAGTGCACCCACTTATTACACTTATAACCATATTGAAGATGATATGTGGGGATCATTCATTACGTAAGCAGAATGGTTGAGGGCCTTTATGTCTGACTGAGTAACACCATATAGCAATAGGTCATTTCAGTTGATTATATAATGTGATCTGATCACGTGTCAGGGCATTTTCTTTAGGAGCTATGGGATGAAATGGCACAGAGAGAGAGGGTGGAACGGTATGTTCCCCAAGTCCCCCAGCCCTATACCTCCTGCCCTACTCTCTTAGAAAAAAAACTAAACCATAAAGAGTCCGTAGTAGAACCCTTTTTGGATCCAGGTAGAACAGTCCACTAGCCCCAAGCAAACCTATCCCCCAGCAGAGTTGAATTTTTTCAGGAGCAGTTCAGTCGAGGCTGAATTACAGGGACTGGGTGGGGATGAAAGACTCACCATTCTGTTCCCTCTGCGGCAGTCAGACATTCCAATTCTCATTCTAGAACACGGAGGTCTACTCTGACCTGCAGACACCTGAAGCTGCCCAGCGACTCAGGCAGACCTCCAAGACACTGCTGGCCTGGAAGGATTGTATAAGTGCATTCCAGCCCAATGTTATTACTTCCCGTTAACTAATGGCATAGAGGGCACCGGATGGTGGAAAGCAGAAAGCCTGTGCTGCTTCAAGCTTCAAAAAGCAGAAGCACTTCTAGGCCTATATTATGCACTCCCTCCTTCAGTGGTAAATATTTTCTTTTCACGGCAGCAGCTGTTCCCATCCTCTCATGAGATGCTCTCTGTGTCAGGTCACTCAGTGTCGAGTGCTTTCCACGGACTGAACAGAAGAAGAGTGTGAATGGGGGGGGGGGGGGGGGGAGATTTCCATGATGGTGCTGAAATGCTAAGACAAAATCACAGATGTATGTGAACCATGCAGCAGCGCATCGCCACCTGCTCGCAGAGAAACTGGCTACATTCCATTCTTCAAGTCTGTCTGTAACCAGGTTTCCATCCAACCATTTCATGCAGATGAATTAGCCCACATGGGAAAAAAAGTCAAGACAGGGCTGGTGGACACAGGAAATGTCAGTACAATTTCTTGATTGTCAATAGACAATTTGTACGTTCGACGTGGTGGGATCTTTGTGTCTAAAATTCATTATGCTGTAAACGCCTTTATGCGCAACAATTGATATAACCACCATCATAATGTATCTTAGTAACCTTGAAGTCTTGCGATATGTTGTGTGGTCCTCCCACTACGACTCAGGAAAGCATTCAGTTTATTAGGCTACAGATTAAATAATTTATGATGAACTTCACAGGGTGGTGAAAGTGCACAGTGATGAGCTTGATGCTTTCCAATAAATATCTAGGATCTTATTCTGGTGACATGATGAGCGATCCTGAGCTGCTGTTGGACAAGTCAAAATAATCTTGCTTTATACATAATCTCATCATGTAGGCTCCTTCTCACACTGTATCTGCGAGATGTTTGCTAGAGTGCGCGTGCCAAGAACAGAGTGGCTACAGTTGAATTCGGAAGTTAACATACACTTAGGTTGGAGTCATTAAAACTAGTTTTTTCAACCACTCCACAAATTTCTTGTTAAACTATAGTTTTGGCAAGTCACTTAGGAATCTACTTTGTGCATGACTAGTCATTTTTCATGGCTTTAGAAGCTTCTGATAAATGATGTCAATTAGCCTGAGTCAATAGGTGTACCTGTGGTTGTATTTCAAGGCCTACCTTCAAACGTACTGCCTCTTTGATTGACATCATGGAAAAATCTAAAGAAATCAGCCAAGACCTCAGAAAATAAATTGTACACCTCCACAAGTCTGGTTCTTCCTTGGGAGCAATTTCCAAACGCCTGAAGGTACCACGTTCATCTGTGGTGTAAACACCATGGGACCACGCAGCCGTCATACCGCTCAGGAAGGAGACCCGTTCCGTCTCCTAGAGATGAACGTACTTTGGTGCGAAAAGTGCAAATCAATCCCAGAACAACAGCAATGGACCTTCTGAAGATGCTGGAGGAAACGGGTACAAAAGTATCTATAACTACAGTAAAACGAGTCCTATATCGACATAACCTGAAAGGCCGCTCAGCAAGGAAGAAGCCACTGCTCCAAAACCACCATAAAAAAGCCAGACCACGGTTTGCAACTGCACATGGGGAAAAAGATCATACTTTTTGGAGAAATTACCTCTGGTCTGATGAAACAAAAATAGAACGGTTTGGCCATAATGACCATCATTATGTTTGGAGAAAAAAGGGGGCGGCTTACAAGCCGAAGAACACCATCCCAACCGTGAAGCACGGGGTTGGCAGCATCATGTTGTGGGGGTGCTTTGCTTCAGGAGGGACTGATGCACTTCACAAAATAGAATGCATCATGAGGAAGGAAAGTTGTGTGGATATACTGAAGCAACATCTCAAGACATCAGTCAAGAAGTTAAAGCTTGGTCACAAATGGGTCCTGAACTCAATCCTATAGAACATTTGTGGGCAGAACTGAAAAAGCGTGTGCGAGCAAAGAGGCCTACAAACCTGACTCAGTTACACCAACTCTGTCAGGAGGAATGGGCCAAAATTCACCCAACTTATTGTGGGACGTTTCGGCTACCCGAAACATTTGACCTAAGTTAAACAATTTAATGGCAATGCTAACAAATACTAATTGAGTGTATGTAAACTTCTGACCCACTGGGAATGTGATGAAAGAAATAAAAGCTGAAATAAATCATTCTCTCTACTATTATGCTGACATTTCACATTCTTAAAATAAAGTGGTGATCCTAACTGACCTAAGACCAGGAATGTTTACTAGGATTAAATGTCAGGAATTGTGAAAAACAGTTTAAATGCATTTGGCTAAGGTGTATGTAAACTTCCAACTTCAACTGTATATAACGGCAACAGTTTTTGTAACAAAACCATATGTAGAGTTAAATGCGATTGAAACCCATTTAATTGAACTGCAAAAGTTATTTTCATGTGCATTACATCACGCACAGCCTTTTATCTGCAACAATTCCGTTGGATTTCTCTGGTGGGAAAATGTGCATATTATTTTAAAATATTTGCATGAAAATCTGTCACCAATTGGATGGAAACCTAGCTAGTGTCATATGACATTGTGGCTGATTCAGAAATTATACAACATCATAGGCCTAATTGTAAATGTAAAATGCTAGGCATCGTCGAGTCAGTTACCATGATCATCTTCC